>NC_056739.1:9493547-9523547 GCF_019279795.1 Protopterus annectens
ATTCATCCATCCACAACCCCTTTTTCCCCTGTGGGGTCGGGGTGTCAACTCAACAGTGACAATCGTCTAGAAGCAAGGTTTATATGGCCCTGCCATGGTAGTACATCCACACCACACACTTACATGCACATTCACACCTATGGCCAATTTACAGTGTCCAATCTGCCTACTGCATGTCTTTGGAAAGTGGGAGGAAACCAGAGCATGGAGAGAAAACCCACACAAACACAAGGAGGACATGCAGACTCCACACAGAAGCCACCTCAGCTGAGAATCGAACTGGGGAACCTCTTGCTGTGATGTGACAATGCTATCCACTGCACCACTGTGCCACCCATTCTTTGGGTATATTTATGCACATGTGCCGTATGATTTAGCTAAGGCAGTCATACCCACTTGTTTTTTTAGTCAGAGGCTATCAGAGGGAAGGAGGTGTATTTTGTCTTGGAGTTGTGAGTAATCTGGACAAGGTTTTTAAACAATGAAAGTTTTTTTTTTTTTTTTGCAGTGCATTTCCAAAAGTATTTACCTCAGAAGACCCTGTGTCTTGTAAAATCTGTCTGAATATTGCTTCTAGTTTCTGTGCAGCTGTCCCTTCCGTATTCTTGACCCCCATCCTTTCCTTTCTTTGCTCCTTCCTAAGCACCACTAAACCTCTCTGATGACTTACACTGTTCCCTTCCCCCAGGCAGTGTGTGCCATTGTTGTGTATACCCATGAAATGGTATGTACTCATGCCAAGTCTGAACCATCCCTTCCAGCAGGTACTCACACCCCCACTTCTCCCTGTCCTCCATCTTCATATCCCCCTCCATTTAACACAGAGTTTTGTATAAAAACACATCTTCCATTTTTCTTTTGTCTTCTAAGAGAATATGATAGCTCAAGAAGCTTGCACTGACTATCCCTGTATCTGAAGTTTAGTAAGACTTTAACTCAGTCCCTGCTGGTGATTAATCATGACTGTAACTGAGTATAGAAAAACTAGCTATGTGAGTCGCACAATTATTTGTTTCATTTTGGTAACCTGATCCTGCTATGCACCAAAGCATCCCTTCATCACGGGAAACTCAAGAAGCAATTGTGTAGTAGAAAAGAAACAGCATCAATGTCTTGCTTAATACAACAACAAGTTTTGCTTCAGGGACTGCGTACATGAATGTACTGATGACAGCTGTCTTTTTGAATCTGATGCCTGTAATAATGACACAATGATTCATTTAACTGTCAACTGTTTAGTACCTGTTCATTCATGACACTGTACTGCTACTAAAAGAATGCATTTTAAAGGCAGTATCAGTGAATTGCATAAGAATTTTGTACTGATAACCCTGCAGACCTTGACCAGGGCTATGCTGGCCAGTACTTCTCACTTTTATCAGAGATCCTTTACTTCACTTGCCTGCATTCTTTAAGCTGTGTTAAAAGACAAATTAGGAATCAAAAGATGTTATTTCCCATATTACGTCAGAGCTCAAAATTATCAGGAAGGACCTGCTCATACAATTGCTGGAAATATGAGCTCACAAAGTTACCCACCACAAATATTCTTCAGACTATCCTGAACCATCTGGTGAAGCAGACAGGAAGGAAAACAAATTAGATGACTTGGATAACGAAAGTCATAATAACAACCTGAGTGATAGGACGTCAAGAGAGCAGAGGGGGACATAATCTGGTTGCATTTATTGCAGAACCACTGCTCTGTTTCTGAGCTCTGCTGAACCACTTGCTGCAGAGGAGGTACACTGAATTACCTTGGCAATAAAGTTCACAGACCCCCTCAAGGGTCTTTATCTCAAAACTGTTCCATATAGTACCAAAGAGTGTATACTGCAGAAGGATTGGGATACCTCTTCTCCAATCTGCATAGCTGGCTTCCCCATCCAAGACTCTCACATCAACAGCAACACACCTGTATAGCAACAGGAGAATATTTGCATCTGCATTAAATTGTTTGCAAAACTTGTTTGCACTCTTCCCAGCTGTACTTCCCTACTCGTTAATGCTTTCAACTACACTGCATATTTATCAGTATCGACTTGGGTTCTGAGGCTGAAACTATTCTAGAAGACATGGCAAGTCAGCCGTTCTGTCCCAGCCCTGTAGCACAAGGACCAGGCATAAAATCATGCAAACTTATGAATGCCATCCGCAAAGCTGGGACCACTTGCACCTCTTAAACCATGCTACTCACTACAGGGAAAGCAGCTCAAATCTCTTTACTACAGCTGTCCAAATCATGATGGGGGAGTAGGCAGAACCATGTTGTCTATTGTCTGTCCTTTATCTAGGGGACTTTGATTCCCGGGAAGATGAAGATATCTCAGACACTTAAATGCTTGACTCCACTTTTCTTGATGCTGGATCCATGATCCCATTGATGAGGAGAACTTGAGAGTATTCTCAGTGAAGAGGTGCTACTGTCTGAACAGTTTTTGTTGTCACTGTTGTAGACACTGGATATCTGTGTCAAACTGGACCTCAGATTGCATAATACCATTTGGTTCACATTTTTCTCTTACTTTGTCATTCACGGCTGCTTCTTAAGACTGACGTAGGAGCTATCATAGTTTATTTTGGCAAAAGAGCAGTCACTTTTTTGTTTTCCTTAAAGTTATGCCTAACTCAGCAAAAATCTCTTTTGCTATCTACAGTCTGCATCTGTACTATAAAATCCATTCTATTTAGAGTGTCTACAGACCTTGCATGATCACTTTTGAGATCATCCAAAACAGCCTGCTTGCTTAAAAGGCACTGTTTCATCAAGTGACAATGGATTCAGCAAGCAAGTTCAAGCACGTCTACTTTATGCACTCGAAACACAAAAAACCTGAATCCAAATAGCGTGACACATAAAGAGCGAACTGCGAATATGTCGAATGTACTAAAGTGTGAAATTTAAAACATCGAACCATCATAGTCGGCCAACTCACCACCCGCAACACACTACCTACCCAAACACAATAAAAAAAACACATACATACACTAACCAAAACCCTACTTCTAACCCTAAATTAAAGCACCAAAACCCTACTGCTAACCCTTCACTAACCCCACATACACAACTATCTATGCAGTATCCTTAACCCCTTCCTAACCCCAAGGTCTGTAACTACCGCACACTTCCCCTATGGAGCTATACCCAAACAAACTAAATATTCCACACACATACACTTAACAAAACCCTACACTAAACCTTACATACATTACCTACACAAAACCTTACATACACTACCTACCTATGCACTTACCTTAGCCACTTCCTAACCCTAAGGTCCGTAACTATCGCACACTTAACTTACGGAGCTATACTGCAGACGGGCCAACTATGCAATTTCGATATTTCCACTTTTGCAGTTTCGTTCGACGTATTCGCGGTTCGCTCTTTATGTGTCATGCTATTCGGATTCAGATTTTTCAGCTTTCGAGCGCTTAAAGTAGACCCAGTTCAAGCAAGTAATAGCATCTGTTACTGCCCACAGTTTCAAGGCTCTACATCCAATTTACTAATTTGTTTTCTTTTCTTTGTTGATGACATCTTATAGTTTACATAGTTTAAACACCTACGTAGGTGTTACTGAACACTGCTGCGTGTGCACCTTTCATTCTGCATGATAGCATAACAAGTCACCTTGGGATGCACGCAGCTTTGAATACTTGAAATAATAGTACAGATGCTTGACAGTCTGTGGTGTATCTGACTTCCTTTGATAGTTATGTACCTTCCTTAAAATGCATGTGTGTAATAACGTCTAATGGTAAGCACCTTTGCAGAGTCATATTAAAAAATCACAAGAGGTGCTGGTTTATCATACTGTAGGCTGACATTCACAGTGCTACAGATCTATTAAATGAATGGCTTCTAGTTCATACAACCCCTCTTCCTGTGTATTAGTATTCATAGTGACTTTACTATTTATCTAAAACCTCCCCACCAATCTGAGGTGTCCTCCCTCTGCATAACACACCTTTCCCATCATATACACTGATAATGTGACACCACAGATATAGTGTGGGATAGTACTAGAGGTCTGTAAAGCTTTACTTCATTGCTTTTCTCCAGCTTCCTTTCATATAGTTGGTATTAGCATTATGAATATTAATCTGCCTATTTAAAACTGAATTTAGCACAGAATTAATTATTCTACTTTTCCATTGTCTGAAGACTACTCTATTTTAAACTTTCTCAATAAGGTATGTAACTCTTTCAGACATTTAATAATATACACCTACCTTCCAGCTCATATATAAACACCAGCTATACAAGTGAACTTGGCATACCTCTCAACTTCTTTGCAGAAGAAATCTGGACAAAACTTAAAATCATTGGGGAACAAAGGCCCCAAAATAGGGACAGTTTTTAAATATTGCTCTTATAAACTAAAAAGAAGTTGCTAGAATAACAGGATTTGTATTACCATGCATTTTCTGAAGGATATGAAGTCTGAAACTCCAACGTAAGTCATTATTTAGTGATTTCAGTCCTCAGTGATTTGCCAGAAAACCATAAATTGTATGAGTAACAGAATAAAAATACGACGCAAAAATCTGGGCAGTTGAGAGGTATGAAACTTGGAATGTCAGGGGCATCTGTACATAACCGTCTGTCAAGTTAGCAAACCGAAAGAAGGATTAAGTATTATGACCACGAGCTCTTCGCAGACTTCATCAGGTAGTGTTGCGTTTGATTCCGTCACTCTTCATTCGGCTGCTGCGTATCTGTTCTGACAGAGTTCTGCAGTTACCCTAAGACAGCTGCTTCTCTTCTTCCCATCATAATAACTAAGAAACCGCAAGTTTTGTTACGCCTTCATACTTATCCTCTGCCAGCAATTCTGACAGCCAGCTCTGTTTCTCTATCACCCGATGCACACACACATACTGCTTCACATCCCAGTTAAATTGTGATTCCTTGCTCTGATAGTCAAGCCTCATTTTACCAAGCCCTGTCTAAGAAGACTGTCCTTCCTGTGTAGTGTCTTCCCATCAAACCTCTCTCTGAATCTCCTTAAACACCTGTATTGTTTATCTCTTCTCTAGTGAATAGTTTTAGCTCCCAGAACCTTTCCTCACACATATCATTTCCTACATTTACCTCACCATACTTGTTGCCTTTCTCTGCAACTTTCCAAATGCAGTAATCTCTTTTACACTGTGCTGTCTCCAGAACTGCACCCATAACACCCCTGATAGGAGGTACTACTACCTTTCTAACTCTGGATTCCACCCACTAGCTATGATTCATTCCACCTTGCAGGTTGTATAGCACTCAGCACAGATCCAGCCTCTTCCATCACACCTCTTAATGTACCTTTGTTCTGCCATCATTTTCAGCTAGCCTTCCTTAGGATGGGTGACTATATAATAGCTTGACTGCTACATATGTATTCAGCATTTCATTTGCCCTCATAGCCTCATATATGTTACTAACATTCTCTCTCTAAAGTCTCCTCCTCATCCTCACTTCCAAGATTTCTGCTAATGCCAACCTCTGGCTAGTAAAAGCTAACCTATAATCAGATCCTTAAATATCTTGAAAAGCATGATCTATCACATCCTCAGCATGATTTAAAGAATGCTTCAGCACCATACTGGCTATATTGTGACACAGACTCCATATTTATCAATACAGAAAAAAGGTTTATTGACTGGAACTCTATTCATAGGTTCATAGATTAGTACTAGGCTAACCGCCTTTATAGGCTATTGTATGCCTAGCCAATTACCCCACGTGAGAATCAAAACCTGTATCTTGTGTCTGCAAGGTAAACACCTTAACCATTATGCAATTATATCTGAATCAGCAGACTACATCTTACTTTTAAATACATTCAAAAATATCAGCAGATCGCATACTACTTTCCAATGCACTTAAAAATGTAGGCTTTGGGGATGATGCTATTAAATATCAGAAGTCACACATGTCAAGTAACATTTGTCTCAACCTGGACATCAAGTCCATACAATGCTTCAGGGGGCTGCTATAGTGGCCCAGTGAAGAGTCACTGCCTTAACACAGTTTACTAGGCAAGAACAGAATGGCATCAGATTGCCAGGCCTTTCTTAAGTCTGACTAACAAACTGCATCCAGGCACACTTACTGATAATTTAGAGTCACCGATCCACTTACCACATGTCTTTGGGAAGGAACTGGAGTATCCAGAAAAAAACATGAATACATGAGACATGCAGACTCCAAACAGAAGGTTCCCCAGCCAAGAAATGAACTGAAGAATCTCTTGCTGCAAGGAAACAGTGCTACTCACTGTTCCACTATGCCACCTGTAGGCTGCTTCAAATCATGGACAGCCTATGAATAGATACCACAATGTATGCAGATGATATCTTCCTTCTTAAGGCAGGTAAAACCACCAAGAATGGTCAAAAGACATTGCAAAAGCAGTTCAACTATTTCTGGAACTGATAATTAGCAGATTCAGTATGTTTCATTTTGATATAATGATACAAGCACTCAACTCTCCTTGTTAATAAGGAGAAATTAATCGTAGGCACTGAACAGCCTATAATTGCAAAGTACCTTGCAAAGGTAAGGGAAAACAGCTCTTGTACTTTACAAAAAAGCACCTAAACAGGCATGTCCAAGGGTCAGCTTCCGGTGATTTCTCCTGTCCACCTGGTGAATCTGGGCATACTGGGGCAATGCAGCAACTGCCTCATGTACACAGACAACCTTCTCCTCCTACCACCCAACACTGCAACCCGTGAGAGATGCACTTACATAGCCAAACTGGAAGCAAAGCTCTGTCCACCCAAGATTGTGCTAGACTAAGTCAAGAGGAGAAGGTTAACACCTGCCCTACACCTCAAGCAACACATAGCCCTTTAAAACCCACACCATCAACACCCACACATAACAACACTAAACCCACATATGCGGAGGCCCTTAACATTAACCTGCCCAAGCAACAAGGACCTCCGAAGCTGAAACACAAACAAACACCAGTCACAACCAAAGTGACACATAGCTCACAACACCAGTGTGCCACCCAACAACAGCCCCTAAGGCAAGACAACGCACTCAACACTTTAGTCATAGGTGACTCTATAGTCAGGCACACTGATGTCCCACTCACCAGGCTGAACAAGGAGAAAATTACAGTCAGCTGCCTGTCAGGTGCCAGGATCCACCACATATCACATGCACTCAAGTCACTTCACAACAAATACAAATACGACTCTGTCATTGTAAACCACAAAAACAGTTGCTAAAAAATGAACCACTATATCCCAGTAATTCCACTTCTCCAGGTTTCTTTAGTTGAATATGTTTATTCAGCAAATCCAAGTCTGAATAAGCAGCAGCAAACTTGATACAAAATCCAGTAAAAACAGCAAAAAAATGATACAGTTCAAATGTAGCTAAAATAGCAACTTTTTGTAACATGAAAACAGCAATGCTGTAACCTTGTAGCGCCTCGGCCAAATAGCCTTTACAGAGTAACTAAGCTACACATGACATGCACTTTTATATTATAAGCATTAATTAATCAATTACATACTCATCTAAAAACACTTATCAATTTAATTAATTAATTAATATACTAAATTCATACTTTTAACTATCAAACATAAATTATTACATCACTAAATAAAACTTTTCCAGTTGCATTCCCTATTACGTCCTATGGGTTGCAGTGTATTATATTTAAGAATTATAATAGATTCCTTCTTTCTTAAAAGATACTTCATCCTATTCTCACTAATATATTTAGAATTAATTTGTTCTAAAATAGTAACTTTAAATTTTAAAGGTACCCCTCCATGTTTTTTATCACAATGTTCTGCCAAAGGGCTAACTATTTTATGATTTTTTTATATCTCTGACATGTTCATTAATTCTTTCAGCCAGACTTCTTTTGGTTTCTCCTACGTAAAATTTATTACACTCACATTTTATAGTATAAATCACCCCCACACTTTTGCATGTGTAACATCCTTTTGTTTGTCTGACTCTGTCATTGTCCATGTTGGAGTGAATGATTTGTGACATACCTCCCTGGACTACATGAAAAGAGACATGGAAGAGCTCTCAGATCATGTGGCCCAGGCAGGTATGACCCTAGCCCTGAGTAGCATCCTGCCTTCGCCAAGAATGATACCACAGTATAAGGACAAAATGATTGACTTCAACAAATGGTTAAGCTTCTGGTGTCATTCAAAGGGGATTCATTATCTGTCTGCCTGGGACGACATAATCAACACACCACAATGCTTTGCCAGAGATGGTCTGCACCTGTCACCCCTGGGATTCAGGTTACTGGCTAAAGCTCTTGCCACCCCTATAGTGCCTTTTTTAGGCAAGGTTCAAAGGACAAAACCATGCTACTCAATGCTAGAAGTCTAAACCTCAAAATGCACTCTCTCGAGGCACTCCTAAAAATGGAGAACATTGATATCTATGTAGTAATTGAGACCTGGTTCAAGGCTCCAGAGAGCACCCCTGCAATACCAGGCTTCAACTCTTACCACACTTTTCGGCCACCAAACTAAGACCGAAACACTAAAGGTGGAGGAGTGTCCATATTCACTAAGGATATTCACACCTCCAGGCTAGTTGCCCAACACAATGCATCTGAAATTCTCCAGGTGCAACTACCACTAGGTAAGACTGCAATCCAAATTGTAGCTTGCTACAGATCCCCCACCATGCCCCAAGAGTCTCACTACACCTTTCTAAACATACTGGAAATATTAAGATACAACCAAACACCCTAATACTGGGTGATTTCAACTACCCTGCCATTAACTGGGAAAACTACTTGGGTACCAACACCTTTTCCCAACGGTTCTTGGAATTCAGAAATTCCAATGCCCTGGATCAACTAGTCCATTGTCCCACCAGGGGCTCCAATATCCTAGAGCTGGTCATTACCAACATGGGAGATAGATACTCCACACCAGTGGTCACCCCCTCATTGGTCATGTCTGACCACAAGCAAATAACCCTTGCCATCCACATCCCACCCCCACCCCCCAGTAAGGAAACCTCCGTAAAAAACTTCTCCAAAGCCAACTTCATGTGACTCAAGTCAGAAGTGACAAACTTCATGACACCCATGCAGACGGGAGCTGAAAGTCTGACTGCTGAATCATACACTAAGACACTGTACGAGCACATCCACTCGTGCATGAATTGTGCCATCCCAAATAGAACCAAGATGCTCTCCTCCAAAAAAAGAAGCCAATCTGGTGGTCCCCTGACATAAACAAACTATACAAAAGAAACTGTTGCAGAAAAGAGGAAAATCCTAGCATGCAAAAAACACTCTTACCAGCCTCAGTAAGAAGCTGAGATCCCTCATAAAATTCTCCAAAGCTAGTTACGAAAATAAAATTGCCAGAGATTCCAAAGACAACCATAAGGCATTCTATAGTTATGTCAGGAATCTAAATGGCAATGCTCAGATATGCTCTGAGCTACAACAGAATGGCATTAAATATACTGATCCCAAGGATATTGCCAATATCCTGGCAGATCGATTTAGTGCCAACTTCAACTCCTCTCTCACCCCCTAAAGGGCCCATCTCAATACCAAAAGATTGCCAAATTCTGGTAATCATGGCCACACAGGTAGAAATCGCACTTTCCAAAGCTAAGAATACAGCATCCATGGGACCAGATGACATCCTGGGCTGAGTACTACATGAACTACAAAATGAACTGGCACCTCACCTAAGTGTCATGTTTAATCATAACCTCACCTCAGGCTTTGTGCCCACTAAGTGGCACACAGCTACAGTTATCCCACTCCACAAGGGGGGATCCACCTTGGATCCCAGGGACTACTATCCCATCAATCTGATGAGCCTGATCTGCATGGGCATGATACACATTATCATGGAACTAATAAACAAAGACATTGGCAACCTTCAAACACTGGACCCCACCCAGTTTGGGTTCATGAAGGGACAATCTTGTCTTGTGAACCTGATTGACTTCTTCAAATCAGTCTCCAGAGCTGTAGACGACGGTAAGGTAGTCCACAAAGCCTATCTGGACCTCGCCAAGGCCTTCAACACCACCCCCCACTCTGGAATCATAGATAAACTTACGAAGCTGGACATAAATCCCTACATCACTTGATGGGTTGCTAATTGGCTTACTGACAGAACCCAGTCTGTAAAAGTAGCTGACTCCAAATCCAGCTCCAGACAAGTGACATGTGGAGTACCTCAGAGTTCAGTCCTGGGACCTCTCTTGTTTAGCATCTACTTCTTTGAAGTACAGACCAACACTAAGGGACTCTGACTAACAAAGTTCGCAGATGACTGCAAACTGGGAGCCATTATTGAATCACCAAATTATGTGGATATTCTACAAAAGGGCCTTACAGAAACAGATGCTTGGTACTAGAGCCATGGGCTCAAGCTTAATGCCAAGAAATGTATAGTTATCCCCTTTGGGAAAAAACATGTACCCATGAATTACCACATAGGTGGCAGTACACTAAACACTGAAAATGTGATGAGAGACTTAGGGATACAGGTGGACAGTGGTCTCACCTTCGATAACTACATCGCCACAACATTCATGATATCCTTCTATGTGGCACACCTCATCACTAAGGGCTTTTCATCCAGAAAAAAGGAGGTCATTGTCCCACTGTACTCATCCCTCATTAGAACCATTATAGCGTACAATGCCCCATTTGGTATGTACCTCACAAGACATCTGCAACAGCTGGAAAGGCCACAGAAATACCTCACTAAAAGAATCACAGGCCTAAAGCAGATGCCCTATGCTCACCATCTAAAAAAACTCAAGCTATACTCTGTGGCATATCATCTACTCAGAGGTGATCTCTGCTTAACATACAAGGTCATGTCAAACCCTGAGCTGTTGGACATGCTCCACTTAAAGAAATCCCAATCCGTCAGAGCCACATGCTCCAGGGATCTAAATCTTGTCATCACAATGAACAAAACATGCTGGAGAGATAGGTTCCTGACCCAGAGACTCCCCATACTCTGGAATAGACTGCCCATACATGTCAAGCAGAGCACCTCCTTGGCCCTCTTCAAAAGGAACCTTGACAATTGGATGGGAAATAGGAAATTCACCCCAGGGATCACGTCAGTTGCCCTGCTAAACAGGGGTCCAGGGAAGTAAATATTGTGGGAAGAAATATCCAGAGAATTGTTATGACTAGGCTTGTATAGGCCCTAGGGCTGATAGCCTAGTACCAACCTATGAACCTATGAACCTATATCTGCTATACCCTAATGGCTGAAAGATGCCAGATGTGCTGAACCAGTGACCCACAAAATACTGATTTCATCCTTGTATGGGGGTTTGGTATGATCTTTACTGAAGCCTGTGTGTGTGTATATATATATATATATATATATATATATATATATATATATAGTTCTTAAAACTCTAAAACTTAGCAATAAACATACTAATGTATAACCAGCTGAAGCCAAACTCGAGTATACCATCCTCTGGTGTCCTTTAACCCCTTACACAGTTGTAACTTAACCAAACCATTCTCATTGCATTTATTTGTTTATTATTATTTTATCTATTTACATTTCTTTACTGGAAATGTCAGACTAAGTATGTGACCCTTTTTTCAATAGGGATCTGGGGAGAAAAGCTCTATTAACTACATTATACAATAATTAAATGTATAAGTAACACATAATACAACATTTGAAAAAAATACCTTACAGAGAACGTGCAGCTACAGTTGGATACACAAGCCTAGTACAGATAGTATAATCTGGGATTGCTTTTAAAGCATGACAATTTTAAGGTTATGTTATGTAATTACAATGGGCCAGTGAAGGTGACATAAATTCATTTACTGTAAGCATAGTGCCTAGCAGCATTAGTATGCTAAAATATGAAGTGAGTCATCTATAAGTAATATCATTCTGTAGTAATCATTATTTTATTAATCAATCAATCAATCAATCAATCAAGCAATTAATTAATTAATTAATTAATTAATTAATTAATTAATAAAATCCCTTTCAGATGATTGGAAGCATCCCTGCCTTTCAAAGCCACCTGGATCCCTACTTTACAGTGAGAACTTTGATACTGCTCTTACCCTAACTTTTAAACTTCTACTTCTGTCCCCCCACCACCTAATAAGTTAATTGTAAAAACCCTGGGTGCTAAACCTGAGAAAGACCATCACTCAATCTACCCCTTGGGGAAAAGGTTTTTTCCAAATCTCTCCTGCACTTGAAACATACTTCCTGGTCTGTCAGAAATGAACTCAACTTACTGTATCTGTGGCACAGAGGAATAAAGCCCTGACTATGGCCCAGTTGACCCAAGTTCAAGTAATGACAAAGGTATTGGATGAGGCAGTCAGGGGGGAAGGGAGTGAGCCGCTGACAGCAGCTTGCCCCTTTCAAAAGGAAGGTGGAAGTCTAGTTTGCTGCAATGCCACCACCTGCTGGAAGATGGGAGAATGGCATGCAGTGAATAGATTGCATATGTGCAGTGGCTACTGCCAAGCTAGATAAACAGTACTAGTGTCCCAGGAAGGGAGTGTACAGAAGCATGCACATCCTGCTGTCAGAAGGCGATTAGTTTAGGGCCCTAATGTTAGCAAGCATGTATGTCAACCACCAAAGGGTATGGAGTTAGGCTATACCAGTAAAACTATTGGTTGATTAAATGACTGCCTCTTTCAGTTGGTTCACCTCTGATAAAGACAGAAGGAATGAGCCTAACTGGCAACAAGGAGGGAGCTGACAGTCACCAGAAAGTGAGGGATAAGCAGGAAATATAAAACAAAATAGAAAAATGAGCTCCTCTTTTAGTTTAGGGAGCAGGGGAAAAGTTGCTTGACTAAATAAATTCATTTAATCAGTGTCATTGCTTTAGTTACCTTGGTAAATAATGTCAGCAGACATGGTCGTGGATGGTCATTATTATTGCCTGCTTTTGTAGCTTATCCTGTCTAAGAATGTAGGTTTTGGCATAACGTTTCTTCTTTATGTACTTGCTTTATTTGTTGCAAATTTACTACAAACAATGGTACAAATGGAAATTTTGCTGGTATGCAACGGCTGGACAAATCTAGGAATGCCAAGCATGGAGTGAATGAATCCTGAGACTGGCCTAGCAGATGGTATATGGGAGAAGTTCGTCTGACTGTTCATGAGGAATGTTTTCCATACACTGATGAAGGATGTAGAAAGAGAATCCATATAGTCCTTGTTCAAGACTTTAGCAGCTATGGTTGTTGGACGAATCTTCATCTGAAAGGTGATCAGCATATTGCCATGGGAGTAACACAACACCCTGCTAGTGACCAGAAATGAAGAAAGGCAGCAAGCTAAAGGAACGTGTTCTAAGCAATGCCAGCAGGACAGAGCTCCACATCTGACTGGCAGGCACTGACAAGCCAAGAAAAGAGCAACTGTAGCAGTCACCAAAAGAAAACCTAGGGTATGGAAGGAATTTAATGACACCTTGTAGAATGATGTTTAGAATTCCTTGGAAGACATTTTGGAAAATCATCTCTTAACTCCAAAAAGGGATGGGGAGACTACACCAAGAGTCGTCTCAGCAAGGGTGAAGAAATATTGTCCTTGACTGGTGGCATTGTTGGGAGATGGAAGGAAGGAAAACTTCAAAGAACTTCTGAACTCTGTGGATGTGCCCTCCTTTGATGTAGCAAATAAATTTATCCACATAAGGTCACTACAGTAGTTAGAACAATGCTGTATTAATGAGCAAGATGTGTCTGGAAAGACTGAAGGTACTAGTTATTGTTAGATTGCCTTGGTTAAAGCACCTTTTCAATGTTGAATGGAAGACTGGAGCACTACCTCTCAATTGGCAAACTGGATGACGAACCCCTGTTTACAGAAAGGGTGACGTAAGGGTGTATTCCAGTTAAAATAGATCATACTACTAAACCACCATGGACAAAATACATGAGGTAATGCAGAGAGATTTCATCTAATAGCTAAGGCACTGTGGACAATGCAGATTTGCTCTGGCCACTGAACAATGTATTCGGTTTAATTCAGTTTATTTTTTTGTTAAATGGGTAAGCGAACTGGTCCTCAGACTCTTTCTTGCCATGACCTTGACCACACTGGCAGAGATAAATACATCATCTATGGATGGTTTAGAGTAGCCAATTAACTAGCATTGTTTTGAGATGTGAGAGGAAACCAGGGTACCCAGAGAAATCCCAGACAGGCATGGGGCAGACGTGCAAACTTTACACAGACAGTAACCAGCAATCAGGACTAATTTCAGGACCCTGAAGGTGTGAGGCAGAGATCATACCATTGAACCAACCTTTCTGTAACAGGCAAACTGTGCTTTATATGGTTACCTTTAAAGAAAAGGATGTTAGTAGTGTTTTGGGGATGAGAAGAAGGCATATATGATCCTCTGCCTTGAAAGTTCTTGTGTGAGGTGCTATAACAGTTCATGGTCTCAGGGCTATTGATGTCAGCCATTAACTTTTTGTATATGGAGACCAAGAGTTGCATCTGTGGTCTTAGTGCCAAGGTGAATAGTAAGGTGAGTGTAGGATTCTGTCTAAGGCTGTGTGCCATCTCCTGTTTGTGATTGTTTGCGCACATTCTAACAAGACAACTGAGATGTGAAGACTATCCAGTCTGGGGGCATTAGAAAAACACTTTGTTTGAGACAGTGTTTTCTCTTTCCCTCAAGTAAGCGTGATGCTTTGTGTTCACTAGAATGATTCACTACTGAGCGTGAAGCAGCTGGGATGAAAATCAGCACATCCAAATCTGAAAACACTGATTGCTCTCTCTCAATGAGAAGACATTGGTTACTCCATGTGTAAAAGTTTGTGTTTAAGTTTCTCAAGATCTTGTTCATGACTGAAGGCAGAAGAGATCAAGATACTGATCACTGGATAAGTGTGGCTGTGGCAGTATTGCAGGCTTTATACTGGATTGTAATGGTGAAGGGACAGATAGATCATAGGATGAAGCACTCCGTGTTACCACTCAGTCCATATCCCCATCCTCACCTGTGGCCCAAACATTAGGTAGAGACCAAATGGATTAGACTGTAGATACAAGCAATGAAGGAGTGAGAAAATTCGCAGTCCAGGAGACATAGAGTGCAGTCATTGCTCCTCCTGGCTAACAGGAATCAGCTGCATTGGTTTGGACATGTAATGACCTAGGTGACTAAGTTTCAATTAATGGTTCCAGCAACTTTAAAGCCAGGTAAGAAAGGGAGTAAAGGGGCAAAGGGGCGTTACGCTGATCACAGGAGTGCACTTGGAGATGGTACGATTTCTTTAGTTGAAAGCAGATAAACCATCTCCCATGCTTCACGGGTAGTGGATGGGGTTTCTTGCTGATTTAGTCTCCTTGTGGAAGTGACAGCCCTCCCAGCTAACAATCCATTGCATGTCCCACCATTCTCAGTGAAACTAAGCATGCTGAAGGAAAAACTAAGATCAAATGATAGCTCTTCTTGGCTGACTCTCATCCTTCATGATCAGAGTACTAATTGGTTATTGGCCAAAAGAGGGCTTATGATCATCAGACAGTGGGACAAAAAGTGGAAAAAAACCCAAAAAAACTTAAGAGTACTCTCTTGGTACCTCCCATGATTCCCATGAGAGGGTTACCCAGCAAGTCAATTTACAGGAGGCCTGAGGTTAGACCTATCTATATCTGTCAGCATACCTGGAAATACCTGATGATCTGTATTATAGACAAACTGTGCTGCAATCTCAATTATCATATCTCTGTTTTTGTGATGGCTTAGATTCTGGCTTGTTAAATATGTTCCTAATGGCTTATGATAAGTGATTAGTATAAACTCTTGGAAAAAAAAGATGCAGTTTTTAGAAATCTGTACTACAAGCAGTGCTGCTGCTTCATTCGGGGGGGGGGGTATATTTTCTCTTGATCTGATAACAACCTGCTGGCACACTTTTGGCTTTCCATCCTGTACCAGATCCAGGAAAGTCCCTAGATGCACTGAACTAGCATCAGCTTCTGATATTGTGCAGCACTGCATGCCAAGGTATGGCTGGACTGTCTCCGAGCTAGTCCTTTTAATTACGCTAGGACTTCAGAATATTTTTGGCACTCAAGTGACATTTTTTCATCAGGTCTCTGTGGTTGTAAAAAAGTATTTTTTTATAAGTATTAAGTTATAATTAGCAATACATAATGAGCCTCTTACCTCTTCTTCATTAGCAGATGCTGATAAATAAATGGTGTTTTTTACTTTAACAAGGTCAGCTGATACCCCACTGTCTGAGATTATGAAACAACAAAACTTTAATACAGTTTTCTCACATTCCCATTTTTCTTTCTCATTGTCATTCGCACTTCTCCATGCTTCCGTGCTTTTGATGCCATAACTACAACTGAAACCAAAAATGGCACACCAGATGTATTTCCAGTTATGTTCGCCTTTTACAGTTTATCTCCCTCCTCTTCAACTTTCTTTCTTAGTCAGATAAGTATTATTCTGGGTGGCTGGCCTACAGGTGTTCCCTTAGGGCCAAACTGTAATGACCTGCGAGTTCTTCAGATTTCCAGTGCTTTCAGACAGGCTCCTCTGTTCGTTTAATATGCCATCATAGCTGCTGATTTTGGCAGTGCTACAGTTTATGTTGACTAGTGCTTATATCACCCTTTAGTGATTTGCTATAAGGTAGCTCGAGGGACATTACCCAGGCCTTTCAAGAAGCTTAAACATCTTTTTTGTCTCTTCATTCTGTTTTGCTTCTGCTTCAAAATAACCTTTCATGTGCACAGGCTTTGCTGAATTATAGCCTTATATTCTTGTACTTGCTTTTCAAACACTTGTTTGTCAATTCATAAATATCAGTTGTCAGTGTGTTGAATCTATCAGCATCCTCACATCTATGTTCATCAATGTTACCATTGAGTCTGGCCTGTATTGTTATCATTCAGATTTATTGCATATAAAAAAGGTGTGTTCATCTTTCCTATTGTTTCTGTTTTCTAAAATATTGTTACTGTCTTTCCACATATTCAGACTTTTATCACCCTACTATAGCATTACATTTGTGGTGTTAATTCGGCATGTTGCTGCAAACTTTTTATCCTTATAGTTTGCATGTATTTTTTCATTTTTTTCAGGGGGTTCTCAACAATATATGTACACTGTCTATTCTAGCTGCATTGCGTTATTTCTTTTCTTATATATACGTTTATTCTTATTATCATGCACATCTTTTCCACTTTCCTCTGCTAATTTCACTTGTTTTGTCTCTCTGTCCAGCTTCTTGACTTGCATTTGAGACATTTCACAAGGCCCTGCAAAGTATAGAATTTTTTCCTAATGCCTTAAGTTCTGACAATGCCTTTCTGCTCATTTTTCATGAACTACATGTGGGTATTATTTGTGTTTTTATCTCTCTAACCGTATCGTAGAATTTGCGGGTTCTTCCTAAGGATAGTATCTAGTGTAATATATGTGTGTGACCTCTCACTCTCTTCCTGTACAGCACCCTGAATTTATATCATTCCAGCTGCACATTTCTCAAAGTGCTTGCCTCTCTACATTTTTACATTTGTCATTAGGGTTTTCTGTAGTGTAACTGATACTGTAAACTGTATCTCCTGCAATATTTAACATATGTGTTTTCAGTCTTTCATTATTGGTTATGTTAAGGATTATGGTATAACTGTTGAACCTGACTCCATATTTTTATAAACTATAACCTATAAAATCCTAAGGATAGTATCTAGTGTAATATATGTGTGTGACCTCTCACTCTCTTCCTGTACAGCACCCTGAATTTATATCATTCCAGCTGCACATTTCTCAAAGTGCTTGCCTCTCTACATTTTTACATTTGTCATTAGGGTTTTCTGTAGTCTAACTGATACTGTAAACTGTATCTCCTGCAATATTTAACATATGTGTTTTCAGTCTTTCATTATTGGTTATGTTAAGGATTATGGTATAACTGTTGAACCTGACTCCATATTTTTATAAACTATAACCTATAAAATCCACTACAGTCACTATCAGATATTGGCAAGCCAAGCATATCAAGAAACACTTTTTTCTTTATTTGTTTTTCCCTTCTTTATTGATACTGATTGATTTAGTTTGGCTCAGTAGGCTCTTAAACATACTGGCTTCCTTTCTGTAGGAACAAAGTGGCCATGTATTTTTTATTTTTAAAAGAAATTGAAAACTTATTTGATTGATGTTTATATGTGTCTGTTTCTGTCTTCAACAAAATATGCAAGTTCAACTTTTAAAATAACAAACCAATTGTTTTTAGTTTTCTTATAACTAATAAGCAAGTTTTTCTAGTTCTAGTTTTAACAATAATTAGAATTTTACATTTGGCAATCAACAGTACTTTGCTTTTGTCAAGGTAAACCGCAAGTCTCATAAGCATAGCAGCAGTAATCGGCAAATTTACACAGTAGATATGGATGTTCTGCAGCTGCCTGACACCCAGCTGCTCAAATCCCTCTACCTCACAGGAGTGACTCAGTTCACTGGTAGCTTATAAGGCTGCCTGCCCATAGTTTGAACTTGAATACTGTGTTCAAGCGAGTTGCAACTTCCATGGAGAGAGAGAGTAGCACCTCACCCAAACACATTACTCGAGTTCAGACAAGGTTAGTGCAGTCAGGATTGCAGCCAGGAGTTTTATGTAGTGATTTGGAGAGGGGTTTAGGTTTAAGGAGGGGGAAGGGAGTTCAAGGTTAGGGAGCAATTGGGGAGTTTTAGGTTTAAGGAGTGGGAAGGGGGTTTAGGTTTAGGAAGTGGAAGGGAGTTTTAAGTTTAGGGAGAAAATTGAGACTTTAGGTTTATAGGGGAGAGAGTAGATTTAGGTTAAGAGAGCAATCAGGGACTTGCTATGGTTAGGATCAGGGTCTGGGTTTGAGTTCATGGTTAGAGTTATGGTTCTGGTAGGTCTCTATAGTTAGGTAGGGTTGCTATGGTTAGGATCAGGGACTCAGTGGGAGTTTATGGTTAGAGTTATGGTTCTGGTAGGTCTGTATAGTTAGGTAGGGTTGGGTGGTGGGAGGGGAAAGGTAACTTTACTATGAACAAGCTGTCAAACAGTTAGGGCACCTTCTAATTATAATAAGTGGCACCAAGCAAGTCTGCTTCAAGCTATTAGCAATCAATAACTTGTAGTAGACCTGGTAGGTGCACTTCACGAAAGGGCAAGTTTGTAATAAATACTAAATTACTAACTTGAAGTTATAGGTGGCTTAAAAATTTGCATTTTGGTTTGCTGATACAGTCAGCCAGCCAACCATAAATTTAATCATGATGAGTGAAAAAGACAGACTGACAAAACGAGAATTTTCAAAAATAATTCTGTACTCCACAATATAGAACACAGAAGCTAGACCCACCAGTTGCTGTCTGTATATCAATGAGGGTGAAATATATTAATTTACAATTACTGAGCACTCTATGTACTCGATTTTAATTTGACCATTCACCAGACAGTTAAATTATCTCAACTCAATCATAAAGACAGAGGCAATAATGAAGTGCCCCTCTTGTAGCAAATACATAGTCATGGCGAAAGTGACAACTCAGTGCCATCCACACTGTCTCATTTGTACACCACAAAATTTGACTTTCAAATATAGAAATATATTTATTTTGCGACCATATCTTTTAGAGTCATTTAGTTGGCTTTGTGGTATAAATGAATGAAGCCCTAGACATCCCTAGATGCATGGTTCAACTAGTAGCCCAGGGAGTTGTTGAGGAATGATGAAGCTTGTGCCTACTCACCTTTCTCAGGGAAGAGTGTGGGGGAATTCTAGGGTACATCTGATGTCATGGTTACCACTACAGGCCAAAAGCTAGTGAGGGGGCATTAGCAATAAAAAAAGAGGTGAGTAGGAGAATTTAGTGATGCATCATCACAGAATCATGGCAATATCCACTAGGAAAGCATTACCCATCAAACTGGAGGGTATTACATTTAAAATCTCTGCAAAGCAGCATTAATGAAGTTTCACTGGGCTATCTGATCTCCTGTCATTTTCTCTCTGTTTCTTAGAACCCACATCAGAAATAACTGCCTATTACAGGTTAAAGAGCTGGTGACTTCCAGTAGAAGGAGTTAAGCTGGGTACAGAAAATCCAAAGCTCAACAAACAGTATTGGCTGGCAGTAGATGCCCCACTGCCACAGGACAAAAAAATGTAGGGCTATTTGAGTCAGTTAACTTATACAGCATGTCCACAATAATATGCTTACAAAGTAGTTTGGTAAAACAAGCTTATCTCCTGTTTCTTTTTCTTTTTTTTTCAGCTCTGTCTATAAATTTTTTTTCTGTTCAGATGACCACTAGCTGGCTTACTCCAGGTCAGTGAACTGCTACAGTTTATTCATATAAGACATTCACAAACAGGTAGGCAGCAGAAACATATTCATAGAAATAGCCTCTGCAAGGCTCGAACCCAGGACCCTGCATATCATACACAAAGTGATTTACCACTAAGCCATAACAAATATCAATATATATACCTCTTTTAGGGCTATACAACTTTTTTTTAACAGTTTTAAAAATTAAAATGGCAGATAAACATTTAACTTCTGCACATGAACTGTGCATCCATATTTAGCTCAGTCTGATTTTGATTTGTATGTATTAATATTTTGCAACTGTCTGTCTATGTTGGATTCTGCATTGTCTGCATGACATTCTGTCAGTGATAGCTTTCAACTGTCCAGATTTTCATCTTGTATTTTTGTTCTGTTCCTCATAAGATTTATGGGTTTCTGTCAAATCATTGAGGATTGGCATTACTAAATAATGACAGACAATTGAGGTTTCAGACTTCATAACCTTCAGAAAACGCAAGCTAAAGCAAAACCTGTTATTCTAATAACTTTCTATAAGATCAATATTTAAAACCTGTCCCTGTTTTGGGGCATTTGTTCCTCTATTATATTTTTCTTTGGCCAGATTTCTTCTGCTGAGAGGTTGAGAGGTATGCTGTCTGACTGCACCTCTGTCAATCTAGCCAGTGAATAAAAGTTATATGTGCCTTTATCACAAGTAGGTCCATAACTAAAATAGACCTGCCTTCTGTGAGATGTTTGTCTAGCGGACTGGTCTTTATTTTTCTGGTATAAGGATATAAGCAAAGGGTTCTTGTTTGACAGACTGGTTCACATTTCACTGCAACACAACTGCTTGAGCATAGTAGACTGAAACTTTAATCATACAAGAGCAAGTATATCCAACTGCTGACTGCAATCCTCACTCAACACATTGATGCAGATATATGGGGGCTATATCCTTATTATTCAATATCCAATTAATTATTCTAACTCAAGGCTGGACAACTTCTGAGAAAGAAAATAATTGGTTTTGATAGAGAAGCAAGTATTTCTACTTCCAGCAAGTATTTCTACTTCCTCCAAGATTTTATGATCTTGAAGCTGGAATAATTAAATCACCATAAGAGAGATAGTCTCCATGTGGGACATGCAGAGGAAATACTCTCTGAAGTATGTAATTTCTCTGTATATGTTATGTTTTATGTGCTTAGAGCCTGTGTTATTGGATTACTCATTCATAGGCACATTCACTATTTGTTCATTTAGGGAATGTTATAGTCTACGACCTGTGTTTCAGGAATTTAGAATTGGTCAGTCATGAAAATGTGAGTGAGCATTCGGCCACTGAAAGCAGAACCTGATGAAGCCTTAAATAAGTTTACCAACATCCTCATAACTCTTCTAGGTAGGCACTCCCTGCTCTGCTCTTAGGCTCCACAATGGCTGTTGACATTGGCTCATACGGGATCTGAAATTCAAATTCAGAGCTTGAGGTAATGTATACAATTATTAGAAAGCCATTAGGTTTCCTTGTCTACATACTTCCTATAAGGAACAATGTAAGAGAGTGGTTATAAAAAAACATTTACTGAACAAAGTTAACAAAAGTTACTTAGAATCCCCAAAGGTATTGTACAAAAACAACAAAGTGTCTTGTTTCACAAATCCTAAAAGAACCTCGACTATGTTAATCAAGACGATGCTAAAACTTGCTACCAGGACTCTATGAATACAAATATTTTGTATTACTATTTTCATGATTCCCCAGTCCTATCACTCAGCAATGTATCGTTTACCTAGCAATCCTTCCTGTTATTGCTTAAGTATGCTTTCGGCCTCTTGATAAATTCTACTTTAAGGTAGTCTCCAGTTAGAAGGTTAAAAGTCTGTTATCCTCTCCTTCTGATATAGGTCTGGCACAAAGGGCAACCTACATCCCACCTTCCTAAAATGGCTTCTGTTTTTAAAACCAAAGCACTTTAACATATTATTAACATTTCCCTACCCACTCATAAAATTAATAAGACTAAAGTATGCCACTATTCTGCCAGTTCCTAAAATGTCTAATTTTCATTTAAACCCTCCCTAACTAAGTATCTCTCTGGTTGCTAAAGTCTCTACGTAAGTGGGATGGCAGCAACTCCTGGACTTTGTCAGTTAGCACATACTACTTTCTTCCACTTAGCATGGGTTCAGAAATCAGTAAAACTCCATTACTGCTTGGTGACTAGTCACTGACTCCATTTTCTTGAATTGTAACAAAGGGCTCCTTCCAAGTGGGCTTTTCAGTGAGCTCAAGAAAGTGCCTTTGACATAATCAGCCATACATCTCTTTTGGAAAAGCAGGCCAGCACTACCTTTATCCAAGAATGTTTTGAATAATTTAGTAGACATCTTAGAAGGAGATTGGCCACTGTAATTTTTGACAATGTCTTATGTTCCACAGGTGTTCCTCATATGAATATCCCTGAGGATCTTCCCCAAGTAGTCCTTATATGAGTATCCCTGAAAATTTTATACAGACTGTCCTCATACTGGTATCCCTTCAGCTCTGCCACAGGTGTTCTTCGTATGAGTCTCACAGAGTATCTTCTGCGGGTACTCCTCATATGGCTCTCCCTGAGGACCTTCTGTTTCATCAAGGGGAGGTCATGCCTGTTAAATGTAGTTGACTTCTTTGAAACAGTCACCAAAGGCATGGATGAGGGGAAGATGGTGTGCACTGCCTACCTTGACCTGGCCAAAGCCTTCAATACTAGTCCCCGCTCAGGTATAATAGATAAACTCTCTCAACTAGACATCAATCCATATGTTACCAGATGGGTAGTAAACTGACTCACTGATAGAACCTACCTAGTCAAAAAAGGGGAAGCTACCTCAAGCAGTAGACCCATAATGAGTGTTGTACCCCAGGAATTGGTCTTGGGGCCTCTGTTGTTTGGGATATACTTTTCTGAGGTACAGGCCAAAATCAGTGGGCTACGGCTGACCAAGTTTGTAGATGACTGCAAGCTGGGCGCTGTCATCAATTCCCCTAGTGATGTAGATATCCTCCAAGAGGGTGTCACCCAGACAAATGACTGGTGCCAGAAACATGGCCTCAAACTGAATGCCAAAACATGCATCATTTTCCTCTTTGGGGAGAGTGACCTCTCCATAAATTATCACATTAATAACAAGGTCCTAAGCATGTAATCAGTTGTGAGGCACTTGGGCACCCAAGTTGATAGCAAACTGAATTTTGACCACCATGTTGCCTTCGTTGTATGGAAAGCTTTCTACATGGCCCACCTCATTAGTAAGGGTATCTCATCCAGGGCCAAGGAGGTCATAACATCTCTGTATTCTTCCCTTATAAGACCCATTATTGAGTACAATGCCCCTTCAGGCATGTACCTCAAAAATGACATGCAGCAGCTGGAGAGACCACAGAAGTTCTTCACCAGGAGAATCCAGCACCTCAAACATCTATCCTACACAGATAGGCTAAAAGCCTTGTCCCTCTACTCAGTCTCATGCAGACTCCTCAGAGGTGACCTATTTCTGGCATACAAAGTAATCTCAGACCCCGCCTTGATGGGACTGCTGCATATCCACAAGTCAAGCTCTGCTCAAGTAACCCAAATGCAACCTCAACCTGGTCTGTGACATCAATAGGACTTGTACCCACACGTGCAACCTCAACCTGGTCTGTGACATCAACAGGACTTGTACCCACATGTGCAACCTCAACCTGGTCTGTGACATCAATAAGACTTGTACCCACATGTGCAACCTCAACCTGGTCTGTGACATCAATAGGACTTGTACCCACATGTACAACCTCAACCTGTTCTGTGACATCAATAGGACTTATACCCACACGTGCAACCTCAACCTGGTCTGTGACATCAATAGGACTTGTACCCACATGTACAACCTCAACCTGGTCTGTGACATCAATAGGACTTGTACCCACACGTGCAACCTCAACCAGGTCTGTGACATCAATAGGACTTGTACCCACACATGCAACCTCAACCTGGTCTGTGACATCAATAGGACTTGTACCAGCACGTGCAACCTCAACCTGGTCTGTGACATCAATAGGACTTGTTGGCAGGACAGGTTTGTGTCCCAGAGACTCCCCCTTCTGCGGAATAACTGGATGGGGAACAGAAAATAACACTACTGTGATTCCACCTGTGTCTCTGCTGGACAGGGGCATTGTGTGCTGACTTGTCAGAACATGGGCTAAACTCTTGTCTAAGCTTGTAAGGGCCTCAGGGCCAGTAGCCTAGTGACTTCATATGATCCTATAATCCTATGAACTGCTCCAAAATGAGTTTAGTGCTTACAGTATAGGATAAAGGCTGCAAAAAGCAACCAGTCTCATGTAAGTAGATCTCATAAGATTAATGATTTTCCAGATGCAAGAGATCAAATATCCCTGAGTACAGTTTACAAACAGTCATTCCACTCTTGCACTAAGCTGGTTACCGGAAAGATACTTGGTGAACTTAAGATTTATATCACACAATATTTTCATTGGTTCTTAGATGGTTACTAGGCTACCAGCCCAAGAGCCATTTTAAGACTAGCCAACCTTACCCTAAATTTAAAAAAAATATTGCTGATATTTGTCAATACCCCAAGGAATTTTACAGTTACAACATAGGTTTGTACACATCACTTATTCACAGGGTGCCCCTCTCAGTCAGGGATATAGGTGCCAAATCAGGGGTCAGTTTATGATTTCCCATCCACTGGTCCAGGTTACATTTGAATTGGGTTAGGGATGAGATTTGTTTCACATGGATGGGAAGCCTGTTCCAGGAAGGAGTAATCTTTGAGAGACATACCTGCCCTGTTTATGTTGCAGACAAGGTTTAGGCCCTTAGAATGTGTATTACTGAAGCTATTTATTTTGTGGATGTGCGACAAATCCAACAGTGTAGGATCTGAGGATGCCTTCTAGGCTAGACATAGATTACTGCACAGCAGTCTGTAGGAGACCCCGTACAAGGAATAGACATTGATACAGTCTGCAATGGACTTATTGTTCACACACACTGCAATCTTTTTGTAAGTAAACTCTGTGGTCTATAAAGCTATTACAAGTGCTTGGTAAGGTACATGCCAAAGGGCGCAGTGTACCCGATAACTGGTGTAATGAGACCCACGTACAGCAGAACAATGACCTCCTTGGGCCTGGATGCCATGCACTTACAAGTTGTACAACACAGAATGATTTTCTCACTACAGTAGACATGTGGTGGCCAAAGGTCAGGTTACTGTCAACATATGTTCCTGGATCCCTGACCATTGATTCTTCTTTTAGGAGTGTATTATCACTGTGGTAATTTCCAGGTGTGGATGTCTTTCCAAAGGGTACTATTATGCATTTTTTCATGCTGAATTATAATCAGTGGATCTAGCACCAATTGGTTGTCTGCATCATGCACTCTTTGAAAGGTATCTATGTCTTTAAGGATTCAGTGATCACACCTCGTTTGCAGTTCTCTGCATACTTTGCCAGCCGAAGGCCCTTGACATTTGCCTTGATTTCAAAGAAGTAGTTCCCAAAAAGGAAAGGGCCCAGCACTAATCCTTGTGGAGCTCTGCTAGTGACTTGCCTTTTTGTGAGGGTGGTTTCTCCTATCCTAACTTCTTGCATCAGTGAGCCAACCCACTATCCATCAGATGACATGTGAGTTTATGCCTAATTTTGAAGTTTATTTACAATGCCCAAGTGAAGTATTGTATCAAACACTTTGGCCAGTTTGAGGCAGTGTATACTGTTTTTCCCTTATCCATAGATTTAGTGACCTTCCTGAAAAGTCCTTCAGGTTAAGTGGGAATGACCTGCCTTTGATAAAAACTAAATCTTATCCAAAATAATTCTTTGTATGGCTTTGCATATGAGGCTTCTCAGACTTAGGGGTCTGTAGTTCTATGGGTCTGTGGAAGGCTGGCCCCTCCCCATGCCATGTAGTGGGATAACTGTTGCAGACCTCCATTTATTTGGCACATCTGTTGGCTATGGTTAAATAGAGATTCTAGTGAGCCTCACCAGCCATGTCTCATGCTACTCAGGAGGCATCGTAGGATATCATCAGGGCTTGTCAGAGCAGTATTTTGTGCCATAGAGGGCGCACTGCTTCCTAATGATTGTTGGTGGAGAAATGCTTGTGGATATTTCCTGGAGACAGTATGATTCAGTTCCTTAATACCTGGCTGCCTAAAACTTTGAAACTGCTTGAAGCTTTTTCCTTTGTCATCAAAAGGGCACATAGATCACTTTCTAACTCATTTATCAACTTCTTTGAAGAGCAATGCAACAAGAGGTGATTGTTTAATAAAAGACAAAATAGTAAAAAGAACTGAAGGACAAATGAAAATCAATGCATTTCATGGTTATGAATTCATATTAATTTAAATAAGTTCTTGAATACTTATGAACAAGTGCTGCATATTACTTTTTATAAGGTAAATCATTTGTTTATTTCTTTCCCTACTTCAAATGGTTAAATGTTAAAGTCTGATTCTTTTAGCTATATATGAAATTAAAGCCACTTATTTTCAGAGGTTAAAAGGTTAAACTATTCATCTTATTAACAGTTAATCATTATTACGATGAAACTTACATTAGGTGGCACACTTTCTGATATCTTGGCATAGTTGAGTAATGTACTATTAAATATAATACAGGATGCAACAGATAACACTAAAGTTAAGTTAATTTTTGGGTTCTTAAAATAGTCCAGTAGTGTGCTACTGTTAGTATACCCGACATGCAATAGCACCCAGGAAAGACATGCTATATTACAAACAAAGTATAAAAAATATAGATTTTTGCATTTATAAAAGTTATTATTGGAATAATATAAAATAATTTGTAACACTTACAGTTTTACAAGTTAAACCTGGATCACACATAACCATCATTCTTTTAATGCAAGTTTATATGCTATGTCTCCTTTAAAAAAATGAGTCTGCTTGATATTAAACATCTCATACAAATAGTGCTTGCTGAATCATTAAATATTATTTCTTTGAGTGCAATGGTGCTTAGTGCATGGGATACTTTGGGATGCCTTTTGTTGATTTTTTTTTTGCTTGGAGGGGCTTGAGGGATTGATGTCTGGCTTGGAGGTGGCTTGGATTCACTTGTGAGTATTATTATTATGAAAACCAGCTTGAAACAACTTAAGAGTCATGAGCACTTTTGTGATGCTGCAAGAGTTGTAAAATTCTAAGAACTGTCCAGGTTACGTCTTCCTGTCTAAAAGTAAACAATCATAATATTTTGAATCATATGCTAAGATGTCACATACTAATAGTGCTTGTGGAATCATTAAATGTTATTTCTTTGAGTGCAGTGGCTTTTTAGTGGTTAACATACTTCAAAATGGTTTTTGTTGTTTTTTAGTGGTATGGAAGAATTTGAGGGATTGGTGTGTGGAGAGGAGGTGGTTTGGATTCACCCGTGGATGTTTTGTTTGGATTGTAGCTGATAAACAGTTCATTTGCAAGCCTTTGTCATGAGGACCAGCTTGAAGCAGCTTCATTAGAATCATGAGCACTTTTGTTATGCTGCAGGAGTTCTAAAATTCTAAGAACTGTCCTGGTTACTTCTTCCTGTCTAAAAGTAAATAATCATAATATAGAAAAAATATAAAATCAACTGACCTATAAATTATTAAATATGAGAATAACAACTGTCTTCATCTCTGTAGTAGACCAGGGAGATAATGTGAGGTACAGGGAAAGATGACTACAAAATTATTCAGTTTAGTCAACTTATAATAACGATTCTGAATACCTGTTTAACTTTTCTAATTCATAATAACTCATTGATGGTCGTTTTTAAGATGATGCATACTAAAAATATGAGATACACTGATATGAATCACAAGCATGAACTAAGCTTTGTTAGTCTAATGGAGAGTTTGAGCGTTAGTTTGTTTTTTCCAACAAACTAAGAAAACGTTATTCCATGATAGAATGTTTAAGGGTTATATCATTAGGTGATTTTTTTATTTATTTCAAAAATTTTGTCTATAGCCAAAGAGTTCATATTGTTATATATAAAGTATATAAGTTCTGTACATCAACGTGATTTCATTGCACATTTTTTTCTCTTATACAAATGTCTGATTTTAAATACATATCTATTAATATTAATCGATTGAATAATCCAGTAAAGAGGGGCAGTCTGTTCAAATACTTGCAATTACATAAAGCTCAAATAGTATTTATACAGGAAACACATTTACTTAATAAAGATGTAAATAAACTTTCATTAAAGAATTATTTGGTTTTAGCAGGTTTTGGCTTTTTATGGAAGAACTCGCCAGTAATGCCGAAACTAAAAGATACCTATGCTGATAAAAATGGTAAGTTAAGTATTGTTATAACAGTGGAACAGAAAACTTTATAGATTGGTGAACTCTTATTGGATTCAAGGGGTTGGAGCTAAAGATGCAAAAACTTATTTAGACACTGTAGCCTATTATATGAAAAGTGAAGTCATAATGGCTGGTGATTTTAATTGTATTTTACAAGACAAAGATTCCACTGCAGATAGAAAGCTGTGAATCACAACTCCAACCAAACACTGGACAATGAAACAATATTGATAACACTTTTGTCTCAAACAACCTGTTTTCACATATCAGAGAAGTTTCAATGGTCTCATGTCCATTATTGGACCATAATGCTGCAATCATTAATATTATTTTGAAAATTTACATCATAGGAGATTACCAGCATATATGATTAAAATAAAATAATTAAAGGATTGGTATGTTAAAGAGATCAAACATTTCCTAGAAATAAACATGAAGGGTGAAATAATTGACATTGTCTTGTGGAATTCACTAAAGGCTTATTTAAATGGAAGAGTTACAAGCTGGTTGTTGTTGTTTGTCTTTTGGCTTTTCCCGATTAGGGGTCGCCACAGCGGAACACCGGTCCTCTAATGATTGGCAGTAGATTTTCACGAATGCCAAGGTGCCAGCTCGACGTCCAACCTTCAAAGAAGGCACGCCCATTTATGCATGTCTTTTGAATGCCACCCAACCATGGGGAGGACTTGCAGACTCCACACAGGAGGCACTCCCCGCACTCCAACTGAGAATCGAATGGGAGAACCTCTTGCTGTGAGGCAACAATGCTACCATTGCACCGCCGTGGCATACAAGCTGGTATATCAGTAAAACAAGTGAATGGAACAAAGAACTGAATACACTACAGGCCAAAATAAACACACTAAATCTATATCTAAAACCAAATGACATTTTCAGTCAGTTTGAACTTAAAAACTTAAATATAAAATATGTTGAATTTCTAAATAATAAAGTTTCAATAAACCTGGAAAAACATAAACTTCCGGCATATTCAGTAAACCCTTTAAGCTTGCATAAACTTGCTCTTAGACCAAAGAAAATGAATAAACTAAATCATATTAAATAAATTATAATACATACAAATAATAAAAAAGAAGAACAGATATTAAAGATATTCTTGATGGCTTTAAAATATTTTATGATGATATAAATAATAATACAAATAACCTAGATAATGATGATATAGTTGAAACCTTTCTAAGGGAAAATATAAATAATAAATTAACAAGTGAACAAATAAAAAAAAATGACAGACCATTCACTTTAACAAAAATAAAGGATCAAATAAAAAGT